>NC_140173.1:16126322-16163822 GCF_963971535.1 Notolepis coatsorum | reverse complement strand
AACCAAATAAGTAGTATGCTATTCATTCAGTTTCTGACTATGCTCAATGCCAGGTACTGATCACTGATGCCAGGGCCATTTGGAATGGAATGTCTGTCAATAGGTAGTACTACTATTCATTCAGTTTCTCAGAAGAAACGTGTCAGCTGAGCTCCCGATCGACGATATCCGTTCATTGTGTGTGTGTGTGTCTGTGTGCGTGCGACTCACGCTCACGGCAATGAATCGGCTCTTATGAACGAGTCGCTCGTGACCGACACATCACAGCAAATGAATGAATGTGGATGAGAACATGGCGCGACCCCTAATCGATCAGAACTAAATCGGCCGAGATCAAGTCCCTTTTCCAGCACCTACTCCCCATACACATGCGCAGATTGTCAACAGAGTCTGGACCATAGATATCTATATAGAACACTAGATAGCTTAAAGCCCAACCTCCAGGTTAAACCCTACTCTGCAATTATGGGTAGTTTATATCATTGGTATCTAATTTAATTTTTTTTTTTCCATTTGACACCGGAAATGCCACTCCGAAAGAGTTAAAAAGGTCCACGCACGAATAACATGCACGCGCGAATCAAAAAAGCTTATCAAACGCTAACTAGGGCCGTGACGTCACAACAGGAAACGTATGCCTTATGCCCGTCCGGGTCATAGTACTACTGGATAATTGGCACTGGCTAACGTTAGCATTATGTCTACTGTCATGAACCATTTTATATCGGGGCATGTAGAGGAGTTTGGGGAACGAGTAAAATCATGTGCAGGTCCTCTTCTCAGACCTGTGTGGTGGTTCTCTCCTCTTTGTGTGCCCCCGTCCTCGCGGGTGTCCTGCCGGGGAGCTTGTGGACGCGACAACAGCGGCGGCCGTATGGTGTTTGAGCCTGTAGCGTTAGTTGGCTCATAGCTATCGTGTACCACTAGCCTTTACGGGCTCGAGCACCCTACGGCTGCCGCCGTTGTCGCGTCCATGGGCTCCCCGGCAGGGTACCCGTGGGGACGGGGGTGTACAGAGAGGAGAGAACCATTTTGGGTCGGCCGCTCATGCCGGCCAGCGAGCCGGACATCGGGATATGTTGTTAGCACAATAGCTACCAAGCTAAGCTCATTGATTAAAATATCCACGTGCGTGGTGATTGTGTTGGGCAGACAAAATGTTTGATAAAAACGCTAAAACTGGGTCAATTTCAATAATTTTTTTTCCTTCTTCATGAAAGTCACCGTTGGCCTAGTCCACATTGTTTATTGAACAAAAATACAACATGAAGGTTGGCCTTTAAGCAGTGGCGTTGCGTGGGTAAAATAACAGGGGAAGCCAAAAAAAATTAATAAAAAAATAATTATTAAATATTTTTATTAATATTTTTTTTTTTTTTTTAAGTCAAGCAGTCACCATGTACACTACAGTATGGCTCGGCGGCCAGTCAAACTTTCTTTTTATTTATTTAACAGATTGCAGAATGGGTACAATACAGTACGGCTCAATACACACAATTGTATAAGGGGATGCAGACCAGAGAAAGACGTTTGTCTTGTTTACATCAGGGTCCCCCATTTTCAATTCATAGTGACATTTATGACATACAAGACATCATGACATTTATGGCATAGGGACATACATGACATACAGGTATTTAGTATGGTTACATTTGTGACATATACGATATTCAAATATACAGTACTGTTACCCATAGATCCTGACAGAGTATATACATATGATGGGGAGGAGACTGTACATTAGGAGGGGGTGGGTGGGTGGGAGAGAAATATACATACGGCCGGGAGAGAATATGACTGTCTATTAGACAAACGTCTAGAGTCTAGACAAACAAGACAAGACAAACCTATTTCTCTGGTCTGCATCCCCTTAACAATTGTGTGTATTGAGCCGTACTGTATTGTACCCATTCTGCAATCTGTTAAATAAAGTTTTCATTCATTCATTCATTCATGTGTCTGTTGCGCGGCGCGCCCAGCCATCAGAGCGCTCCTACTGTAAAATGCGGAAGCAGCCATTTCAGCCTCAGTTTTACTCGTTTATAAAAATGATTTAAAATGTTTATTAGCAACGCCGAGCTTTCAAACCCCGCCGCATCTGTGTGTGAAACCCTAATGGAACGCTGGGTACCTTTGACATTTATATCCGATATATTTTGGACCCACCGCTAGCTTCTAAGCAGTGCTTGATGGTGCACATTAACCTGGCTACTTTTTTTTTTTTTTTTTTTTTTAATTTTTTTTATTATTGCAAAACAAAACTTATTAAAAGTCAGTACTCAACACACAATGTATAATGAAACTTTCAGTAAAGGTGGTTAAAATATATGCAAGTACAGAAACAGGATAAAACAAAAATAGTCAATAATAACATTTTAACCGTATACCGTGTATATCCAGCGAAGTTACAATTATATAAATGTTAGTATATAATATACCCCTAATACCTATTTTCTAAAACCCTACACACATATGCTCCAGCTCAAATCCCCCCCTCCCGGACCCCCTCTTGGATAGTACCTCCATTATCCCTCACTCCTAACCAGACATCACCATTATAGGCTAGCTTTTATTCTCTCCACCACTTCTAACCACATTAACATTTTGGATTCATTGAGCCCCAGAATTCTTGCTGTTGATATTTCTTGATATATCACATCAAGATATGTAAGAAACCACACTTTCCGGCACATTTTTTCCGGTTGAAACCAACGTGATGCAATCAGTTTTTTAGCTACTGTGATACCCGATAAAACCAATCTTTTTAGTTGTGGGTTCACTGCAAACTCAAAAACATCATTCAATAGCAATACCGCGGGGTGTACAGGTATATTCCAAAATACGAGTATTGATAATTGTTGGGACACATCTTTCCAGAATGCCTTAACTGGTGGGCAGTCCCAATACATGTGCATAAATGTTCCTTCGTCCCCATTTGTACATTGGGAGCATTTGGAGTCTTGTATAAGCCCCATTTTGCACAGCCTTATAGGAGTCAAGTATGTCCTGTGAATATAGTTCAGATTGATTTGTTGATGATCCGGGTTCCTTGATGTAAGTCGGACATTTGCCCAGGCTCCTTGCCAATCAAAGTCATTTTCCAGGTCTGGTATATCCCTCCTCCAGACATTGTCTAGTTGAAGGGTTTCGTACGAGGACGTTAGTAATTGATAATAAAAACCTGATACAAAACCTCCCAATGTATCTCTTTCATAGAAAAATTTGTGGTATCTGTGGTGTTCAATTGGTATGTGTAATGGAACACCGTGAGATCTCATACAAAGTCGTAACTGTATGTAAAAAAGCCATGTGGACTCGGTGAGGTTAAACTTTATGCATATTTCGACATAACTACAGAGGCCCTTGTTATTAAAAATATCCCCTAATGAGTGTATGCCTCTTTCTTCCCATACAGGGAATCTTATAGGTCGTTTTCCCATTAAGAGAGCATTGTTATTGAATATGGGAGTGTGATTATGCCATACTTGATTGTTAGGAAATTTCCTTTGTGTTTCCCGCCATGTCCTGATTGCATGGGTTATTATTGGGCCAAATTCTCGCTCACAATGCTTGATTGAAAGTTTAGTGTATGCTATGTCTTTCAATCTCTGTGGGGCTACTATGTTTTCTTCTAATTTTCTCCAAGATACCAAAGCCTCGGGGTCAAACCATATCTTCTTCAATGGTCTTAATGTGAAGGCATTAAAATATTGTAAAAAATCTGGGACTGCCATGCCACCGTCTGCTTTACTTCTCTGTGCGGTGGATCTTTTTATGCGAGGTGGTTTGTTATTCCAAATAAATTTGTATGTGGAGGTTTGTAATCTTTTCCAGTAGCCCTCTGGAGGAGGTAACGGAAGCATTGAGCTGAAGAAATTGATTCTTGGTAATACATCCATCTTAACTATTGATACCCTTGCCTGTACTGAGTTTTTAAGTTTTGCCCACCTGTCCAGGTCGTCCTTGATTTTGTTCTGTATTTTTGTGTAATTGTGCTTCACCGTTTGTCTTATGGTGGGGAATATTTCCACTCCCAAGCATCTGAAATGTTTTACCATCGGTATCGCACCTGGGAGGGTTATATCTTTTTTTGCAGGGGTGTTAAGTGGAAGGAAAGCCGACTTCGGCCAATTTATCTTAAATCCCGATAAGTCACCAAAGTTCTCAATCAACTTGAGCAGATGAGGCAATGTGGTGTTGGGGTTTTGCATGAACAATATTACGTCGTCCGCATATAAACTAATTTTTTGTTGTGTGCCCTTGATTACGATTGGTTCTATGGATTGGGATTGTCTTATATATTGTGCTAAAGGCTCTAATGATAAATTGAATAGTCCGGGACTAAGAGGGCAACCCTGTCTGGCAGAGCGTGATACCGGAAAGATTTTGGAGATGATTGTGCCTGTTGTAATCATGGCCGATGGGTCCTTGTATAGTACTTTAATCATATCAATGAAACCTTTTCCTAACCCCATCCTTTCCAATACTGCCCATAGAAACGACCATTCCAACCTGTCAAATGCTTTCATAGCATCCAGGGATAGTATCGCCTTAGGTGTGATGTCCTCTTTGTCTGTATCTAGTACGTGCAGTATTCGCCTTATGTTATCATTGATCAGGCGACCTTTTATGAAGCCTGTTTGGTCCGTATGAACTAAAGACGTCATATGCTTTTGCAATCTGATGGCTAATATCTTAGAGTACAGTTTGACATCGGTTCCGAGGAGGCTTAAAGGACGGTAACTACCGCATTCAGTGGGGTCTTTGTCTTTTTTGTGAAGAACTGAAATGAGTGCGGTATTTTGGTGTTCAATGAAGCTTCCCTCTTTGACTGAGTATAAGATCATATTTAGTAATAAGGGTCCAAATATGTCCCAGCAAGAAATGTACATTTCTGATGGGATACCGTCAATTCCCGGAGCTTTGCCGTTTTTCATTCCGGATATGGCCTTCTTGAGTTCTTCTAATGTGATCGGTACTTCTAACTGTTTAGCTTCTTCATCCGTAAGTTTAGGGAGAGTAATTTGATTAAGATATGTGTCTAATTTGTCTTGATCAAAGGTCGTTTCTGAGTTATATAAATCGGAGTAGAATTCTTTGAATGTATCGTTTATTATTTTGGGTTCTGTTACTAGAGCTTGTTGTTTCCTAATGGCAGTTATATCTGCAAATTTTGCATTAATTCTTAGTCGCATGGCTAATAGGTGACTAGGTTTAGAACCTTGGAAGTACTGCTGTTGTCTAGTGCTGCGTATTTGCAATTCCGATTTTTGTCTGTACATTGCTTTGATCTCGGTCTTTAGAATGTTAACTTGGTTATCTAGTCTAGTAGAGTTGTTGTATTTTAAAGAATTAAAAAGCGTTGAGTAAAGCGTTTCCATTTCAGACAGTTTTGTGTTTTGATTTTTGCGCAATATGGAGGTAAATCTATCCGAGAAATCCTTGATCATATTCTTTACCGACATCCATAATATTCTGGGATCTTGCACCGAGTTAGCATTATCTTGTAGGAATACTGTGAGAGCTTCTTTAATTTGTGTAATGAATTCCTTGTTGTTAAGCAGCATCGAATTAAAACGCCATCTTGGGGCCCGGGTAGATAGTGTACCAAATGTTGCTTTCAGGATTAAGTAGCAGTGATCTGATAGCGCATTGGGTGTCATTTCCACTTCGTATTTATCAAATATTCTCGGGGATGCAAAGACGTAATCAATTCTGGATAGTGTGTTGTGTCTCGCCGAACAACAGGAGTACTTGCGGGTCATGGGGTTAAGTGAACGCCATAAATCAGTTACTCCTGTTGATTTCGACCAATCTTTTAATGCTTTAGATGAATTCTTTTGTTCGCTGGAGAAGGAAAGGTAAGTTTTGTCCATCCTTGGGTTCCAAATGGCATTAAAATCCGCACCTATTATATATGAGTACTCGGGATGGTTTAACATTTCTCCTGTTAGTGAAGTGAAGAAACCCACTTCGTACAAATTCGGGGCATATACCGCTGCCAATGCAATTTTCCTGTTATTGTGTATAATCCTAGCTATAGTTATGCGCCCCTCAGCATCCGACCATACCCCTTTCAATTCGATATTTAATTTGCGTCTGACGACTATGGCTACCCCTCTAGTTCTCGTAGCAAAAGAAGAGTGACCAATATTATGGTATATGTTATCCGCTAACGTATTTATGTCTCCCTCTAAAATGTGCGTTTCGCTTAATAGTGCCACGTCCACATGTTCTTTTTTCATCAGTGTAAGCACGCTTTTGCGCTTGTGTTGTTTGTTTATCCCACCGGTGTTCCATACCATTATATTCAAACTAGCCATAGTCTATGCATGTTTTCGTGTAGTTTTTGGTAATGTTTCTGGAGTATGAAGCTACAATAGATGCACATCCAATTAATGAGGTCCCGTTGAGAGCTGAGCTTAAAAACATATATATATACAAATAAAAATCCCCTATTTTCCCCTCTCCCAGAAAGTCGAACATGCCTGTGTTCCAAGAACACATCCTCCGCGATTGACTTTCTCCCATGGTCCACCGGATTGCCCAACCTGAGCATTGTAATCCTAATTTTCCTATGCTCATTGCCATAGGATCTAACATTTCCATTCTATTGCAATAGAATGTCGCTTTTGGTCTTGCACCTTCCCTTACTGTAATGAAGTATTGTGATAAATAACCTAAAGATAAAAATAAAAAATAAAATAAAAAGAGAATAAACCTTTATCGACATATTCCTTTGAACCCTCCACCAACGTGTGGGGGGAAAAAAAGGAAAAGATTGTAGATCAATATTGACACCTTAATGTGAAGAACATTGGAAAAGAATAATGTAAGTTACAATATATTTAAAAAATATATAGTAATATTGACACCTTAATGTGAAGAACATTGGAAAAGAACAATGTAAGTTAAATTATATTTAAAAAATATAGAGTAATGAGAAGAAAAAATTTAATAAAATAAAAATCAATGGAAAGATATAGATAAGGAATAAGAGATAAATAATTATCAACGTGGAGAAGCCACTAGAACCGATTTAACTGATTAGATAAGATAGAAAAGCAGCGCCTTTTAGCGCTTCAATGTGCCTTTAATGGAATGATTACTTAAATTGTTAGAATAACCTTGCTGTGCTCATACGTTTATGTGTGGATAATTTTAAAGTATTATTAAGGGCTGATTGCACTTCATTTAATTTATTATCTGCTATGTGTATGCACACCGAATGTTATTGTTAGAGTTGTATGCTTCGTTGTCATGGTGCCTTATATTCTAGAAGGTTGTAGAATATACTAGTGCCTAGACTATTTTACATTCCAGAATGATCTAAGAGACCCAGGGCATTTGAGCGATAAACCCAGAATATTCCAGATAGATCTTTCTGCATTGATATTTATTTGTCCCCTCAGAGACCAGAGACTGAAATTATAATGTATTATGAAACGTATTATACACAGTACACTTTGTTATAGACGACTTGCATATCGTTTGCTACTTTGATAAACACAACAATGTCATTCCAACACTGGTGGAATGACCTCATTGATGAACACAATAAAGTCATTCCAACACTGGTATATATTTAGAGAGAGGCTTAACTGATTCCGGCATTTCCGTCATGCTTTGGGTTATTTGCTGCATTTTGATTCAGGAAATCCTCAGCATCAAAGGGTGTAAATGGACCTGACCTGCGGCCGTTATTGTCCAAGAATGATAACAGCGCCGGATATGCTAGCCTTGGCTTGTGGCCGGCTATGTACAGCTTTTGCATCACAACTTTGTATGGTTGACGTCGGATGATGGCCTCTCTGCTCAAATCTTCGTAGATAAATATTGGTTTATCACCATACTTCAGCTTCCCACGTTGGTTGCGAGCATATTTGATGATTTCATCCCTTGTTGTAGTTTTCCGCAGAGTGACAATGATGACTCTCGGCCCGTTGATATTTTGCCCCTGGGAACCAATTCTGTAAACTTGTTCCACTTCTGGCACTTTGTTTGGATCGGAGTTTTCCAAAATCGTTGATAACTCTTTTGGAAAGTTGATGTCATCGCAGTTCACTGATTCATCAAGCCCCACAATGCGGATGTTATTCCGCCTGTGGTAACGATGGGTTTCTAGTTGCCTCTCCATCACTTCGTTTTTAAGCAATTTTATTTCCCTCCGGTATTCATCTTTCACTTTTTCCATCTCTTCTCCCATCTCTGTCATGATACCTTCGTTCGCCTTGACTGCTTTTGTGTTTTCTGTCACCGAAATCTCCACTGTCGTGATTCGCTTTGACTGTGCATCGATCGCTTTCTTGACTTCTTCTAATTTCTCATCGATGCGATCGAATTTAGCCTCGATGCGATCGAATTTAGCCTCGACGTTTGCCTCGAGCGCCTTGATGTGTGTAATCTGCAGGTTAGACTGTTCTACCATCTGTTCTTTCATCAGGTTAGACTGTTCTAACTGTTCTTTCATCAGGTTAGACTGTTCTACCATCAGGTTAGACAGTGTGTTGAAATCGGGTGGATTTCTGCTTTCTTCAGTTGACGGCATATGGTAGATAGATGCAGTGACGTTGGAATCCATAAATCTGGCTGCTCTCCCTTTCACGGAGCTTGAATCTGTACCTTCTTTTATGTTGGTCTCTATTGACTCTCTTTCGGGGACCGTAATCGATGATCCCGGTAAGTTGTCCTCTTCCTTCTCCTCCTCGGAGCTTGTCGCCGTCGGCTCAGAACCAGCGACGGTTAGGACGCGTCTTTCTCGTTTTTTTACGTCCTGCGCCGTTGAAGTTGCCGTAGTTATTTTCTCTGCCTTCTTTCCACCTTTAACCATATTGTCTTTTGATATGGTTAGTAGAGGGTCTTAACAATACATACGATGTGGTCTATTCTCTTTCTTTACTGTCCAAATAATGTTTTTAAACGAAATTAGCGTTAGTGGGAGCGGAGCAATTGCAAAATGCGTGTGCTACATGTTGTAGCGTAACCTGGCTACTACGAGGAATAAGTGACTGCGTATTCCAGCCCCTGGCTTGCATTGCAGTCATGAAAGGGTCTACAAGCTTGCCTGATAACGTTAGTTAGTCAGGCTGCTCAGTGCTTACCTGGTCAATAATGTGGTCCTCCTCTTGCCAGATAGATTTGTTAAATCATAATATCCACAGTGGTGTGCTCTGCTGGTCCTCAGTAAATGTCCCGCCGGTGCAAATAAGTTGTTATTAAAGTGCTAAATGTTAGATACACTAATAGAGGATTCGAACGTGCCTGCTCTGTTAATAAAAATTTCAATCAATCAATCCCGCGAGGGGATGACGTTCAGACGTGTTTTTTCTTACAATGGCACTGTAGTAGACTGAGTGACGACAGGTGGAAACGTTCTGACCTGCCCCGCCTCCAGGGGGGAAAATGTGCTGAGTGCAAAGGGGAGGCCACACTCATGATTCTTCTCACAGCCCCGTTTTAAACTTTTAGGGTGTGGCAAATCTGGTATGTCATAAATGTATAGATGTAGCAGTACTGTCTATCTGTATGTCATGTATGTCATATATGTTACGATGAATTGAAAATGGGGGACCCTGATGTAAACAAGACGAAAGTCTTTCTCTGGTCTGCATCCCCTTAACAATTGTATGTTTTGAGCTGTACTGTACTGTACCCATTCTGCAATCTGTTAATAAAGTTTTCAATCAATCAATCAATGGCAGTCAGCTCGAATCTGATTGGCTAGAATCGGATTTGGACTCTAGATACATGAATCACATGGTTGAGGCTGGAGAAAGAGACCTACCCCCTGCCTCCTCTCCTCTATAGCTGCAGTGAGCATAGTGAGGCTGACAGTGTGTTAGAGGGAGTGAGAAGGAGAAGAGGGAGACATAAAAAAAAAATAAAAAATTATAAATTATTATACAGATGAAAAAGAATGTAAACTATATTAAAAAAAATTATATATATATATATTTTTTTTTTTTATATTTCATATTTGATATTAATTCATATTTTAATAGGGAGGCATGGCTTCCGTTGGCTTCCATAAGGATTCGCCACTGCCTTTAAAGGGGAACTCCAACATTTTGGGAAATTAGCTTATTTAACATCTTCCCTGGAGTTAGACAAGAAGATACATACCTTTTTTGTCTCTGTGCGTGCATTTAGCTTTGGGAATAGACGCTCCGTTAGCATAGCTTAGCTTCATCACTGGAAGTGAGGCAGATCCGTAGCCTTACAGTGCCTTACAGTGTATTGCAAGGTCTGACATTGACCAAACTTGATATGCATGACCTTGGTGGGCTCTAGGTCAACTCCTGAAAATGGGGTCAATGTCAGACTTTGCAATCAAAAGTTAGGGGGCTAATAACCCTTGCCATAATTTCAGTGCGCCCCCTAACTTTTGATTGCAAGGTCTGACATTGACCCCCTTTTCAGGAGTTGACCTAGAGCCCACCAAGGTCATGCATATCAAGTTTGGTCAATGTCAGACCTTGCAATACACTGTAAGGCACTGTAAGGCTACGGATCTGCCTCACTTCCAGTGATGAAGCTAAGCTATGCTAACGGAGCGTCTAGTCCCAAAGCTAAATGCACGCACAGAGACAAAAAAGGTATGTATCTTCTTGTCTAACTCCAGGGAAGATGTTAAATAAGCTAATTTCCCAAAATGTTGGAGTTCCCCTTTAAGGCGGAGTCACCAGCGTCACTGAACCGCCGCCATCTTGCCCCAGTCAGCCTTTCTGTTACGTTCAATGGTAGCTGTTGGAGGGTGAGTGATCTGCACAGACAAAAATACTCATAACTCGCTGAAATATTGATGGATTTACAAACGGTTTGGTTTTATTAACGTGGCTATGATTCAAGCGGTTTGTAAAAAAAACATCTTTAGATACATTTATGATGCAGGACATTGCTGGCTTTGTGTTTACAGAAGCACACAACCTACCAGTGGAACATGCTGCCTTTTGTGCAGCTTATGGATGCACTACTCGCCGTAGTGTAGAATCAAGAAGACGTGGGATCACCTTTCACGTGTAAGATATGACAATATTACGTCTATAATTAGGATAATCGCTAGTTACTTAGTGGATGTATGTACTATACAAGTCCTGCTACAAAGGAATAGTGGGGTTATGTGAGATAGCCTAATAGTATTGCAATATTGTTGTTGACCCAGCCTTTTTAGAATGTTGCTAACATTGTTTACAAAAATCATTGAATGTTTCTTTTGGACACCTTTATATAAATCTTAATGTGGTTGTCTTGTTCTTAAAATTTACATAAATTCATACAATTACCCCCAAAATATCATAATTTAGGTGTGTATTTTTGTCCTTACCCTTAATGCTAAAGTAAAGTAAGGTGGAAAATGTTGACAATAATTTCTATATTTGGCTACCTTTCTCATGTTCTGAAGGTTTCCCAAAGCCGGAGAGAGGAGGAGACAGTGGGAACTGGCATTAAGGAGGGACGGTTTTGTTGCGACTGGCACGACACTGCTCTGCAATGACCACTTTACCAGTGAGCAAAACAGGACGGGGCAGACTGTCCGCCTTAAAGATGGTGTTGTGCCAACAATGTTCAGCTTCCCTGCTCACCTTTAAAGGGTATGTGTTTGGCCAATAGGTATTCAAGGTGTATGAGATTGGTATATCAATGTCACACTGTAGTTTTTCTTTCTGCAAGTAAATAATGTGTTTTTTATTACAGCACATTTTAGACACTCAACTTCTTTAATTATGTTTATTTCAGCCGGCTGCAACTAGAAGCACACACAATTCTAGAAGAGCGGAAGACAACCTTCCGATGGCCTTGCCTCAGGATGAACCTCAGCCTGATGTTGTGAGTATTTGCATTGTAGAACCTTTTTTTTTACCACTACACCCCTGATCATATGGCTTGCCATATTAAATCCTTCATCTCGGTGGTACGCAGGAAGGTCTATGATGGTGTTACTAGAAGAGCCTAATATTATTTGAGGTGGTACTGTTTGAAGTCTATGTATGTCACTCATACACTTTGATGAATAAACATGTGCGAACATTGAAACTACAGGGTTAGGCAACCCTTCAATCAAAACAGCCATTTTCGTCCAGAGCCACAAAACATATTTTTGCCTTCTAAGTGGACAAGCCTATTAAGATCAATTTCTTAAAAGTATGCTGAGTTGGAGAATGTAAAAATGAATTTAGGGTCACAGCATTGATGAGTGAACATTGAAATGTTTTAAAAAAAGTAACTGTTATTAATTCTTACAATTATTTATGTATTCATATATTTTGCCAAAGGAACAGGGAACCACTGGGGAGAGGGGAAAGAGCCGCAAGCGGCAGGCCACTGACCACCCTTACTCATTGCCTGCCTGCCCCAAGGCTATAAAGGCCAAACTTGATGAAGCCTCAGCGAGAGTGAGGAAACTGGAGCGCGAGAAGTCGAATGCTTTAGCGAGAGAAAGGAGGGCCAAGAAAAACATGCAGGCTCTTCTGGAGGAACTGAAGGAGAAAAACCTGATAAGTGAAGAGCTGAAAGACAAGCTTGAATGCTACTCAGGTAATATACAAATTTAATATATTTTATGTTCTTTGTTAAACTTCTTGGTTACTATTTAAAGGAGACATACTAAATCACTTTTGCGAATTGAATTTCAGATCTTCCGGCTCACCTCCTGTCGAAGCAGGGTGTAGAGTACACCAAGGCCCAAAGAGATTTCGCCCTCACACTCCATCTGCATGGTCCTAAGGCATATCACTACCTAAGGGATACTCTGCATATCCACCTCCCATATCCCAGTTCATTGCAGAGGTATTCTTTATGATGTCTAATTGTAAACTACATCACTACTTAAGCTCTACAATACACACTGTATTATCATGAATGGTTAAACTTCCTGATCTAACAGCTCATGTAGCTATTCTTAGTATGTCCAGTGTCCACAGTAGGGATGCTTGGGCTAGTGGTTAAATGGTTAATTGTGTACTTTTTAATTTTTACGAAGGTGGCTGAGCTCTCTTGATGCCAAACCTGGTCTCAATAAGATGATGCTGGACATGCTGGAAAGACGGTGTCAGGAAGACGAGGCCAAGTATGGACGTGTCTGTCTGATGCTGGATGCAATGGCCATCAAAAAGCATGTCCAGTATGATCCACAGACACAAACAATGTCTGGATATGTGGACATGGGGGATCGATCGAACGAGACTGACGTCGCTGCAGAGGCTCCTGTATTTATGGTGGTTGGGCTTCAAGGTTATTGGAAAGCTCCAATTGCCTACTTTTTAACCAAGACACTCACACCAGAAACACAAAAAGTCTTGGTAGACCATGCATTAGAAGAGCTGCATCGGCGTCAGATAAGGGTGGTGTGCATGACGATGGATGGCCATGCATCCAACGTCGGCATGTGCACCCAGCTTGGGTGTAATCTGAAGGGAAACCCCTGTGAGCCTTTGACGACCCATTTCCCCCATCCAGCAACCCAGGACAGGGTTTTTGTTATGATGGACGCTTGCCACATGCTGAAGCTGACACGCAATATGGTGCAGGTACATGCTGATTATTGCCTATTTGCTCTGGTTGACTCTATTCTGCTTTTTATACTTTTATACTTATTTTGATTGTTTGCATTTACATAATTGAGAATATGGTGCTTTACATTTGACATGTGCTAGCAGTGAAAAATATTCTAATTCTGCAGGCATACAGCCCAATTAGAAGCCCCACTGGGATAATTAATTGGAGTTACATCGTCCATCTGAACAATGTCCAGAAGAAAAGCGGACTGCATGCTGCCAACAGAGTCACAGACAAACATGTGAACTTTGCCAATCAGAAGATGAAGGTATGTTTGTATGATGATTTACGTATAGAGGGCCGTCCGCAATGGTAATAGGTTCTAGGGCTTAATTGTGTTTTGTGTCCTTGGTGATGATGTTTGTATCTTGTAGCGCTAATGTGCTCTTCATTTGAACTGTCTCCTTATAAACTCGATCAAGGTCTCCCTGGCTGCTCAGACTCTGAGCAACTCTGTGGCAGTGGCACTTCGCACCTTGCGGGACTTGGGCTATGTGGAGTTCAAAGACTGTGAGGCTACTGCAGAATTCATTAAAGGATAACTCCACTATTTTGGGAAATTAGCTTATTTAACATCTTCCCTGGAGTTAGACAAGAAGATGCATACCTTTTTTGTCTCTGTGCGTGCATTTAGCTTTGGGAACAGACGATCCGTTAGCATAGCTTAGCTTCATCACTGGAAGTGGGGGAGGACAGTAGCCTGACGTTCCCTTTGAGTGTACAGTTTGATTGATGGATTTAAAAGTTTATTAACAGATTGCAGAATACACTGCAAATACAACTCCAAAACGTTCATGTAAACATGTTGTGACCTGTGTATTCACCACGTGGAGAAATAAAAAATTATTGAATTAGACAATTACGTTTTATAAGCAAATATACTCGGAACTATTTATTGACCAATCACTCCTCTGGGCGCAGTGATTTCATTGATACCTGCTAACGTCGAGGGAGGCGGTCTCCCAGTGTTTACCAATGTGACTAGTAGCTTAGCGACAGAATTACTTGACTGCTGCTAATCATGTCCGACTTTGAAAGAGAAGAATCCTCAGAGGATGATGAATACTTCGGGACAAACAAAGATCCAGAAGCTTACCTTTTTGAACCCGAATACACAGAGGAAGAAGTACGTGTTTTGGAAGCTGACCGGGCGAGACGCGAGGATGAAGCAGAACAGCTTGGGGCCGAGGGGAGAGTCAGAACCGACACGGATTGGTGGTGCAAATGTGGATCATGTCAACCTATGCCGACAGAAATAGAGTGCTTCTGCTGTAATGAATGGGACTCTGTGCTGCCATCAATGATCGGAAGGCTTCATATATCGGATGAAGAGGACAGTGCACAACGAGACTGTGTAACGAGCAAGGAACATTTCTCAGCGCTAACCCATCCAGAAGTGGTTGCAACTTTTTTCCATGTTCCGAAAATAAATTGGAAAAAACGCCCTGTGCCGAGTGGACATAACGGAGAGTTGTCTATTGAGTAAGTGGCTATTATAATCATCATGATGCATGGGGCAAACTAACAAACTAGTTTACCTCTATATTTACATTCACTGATATTAATTCTTTAGCTACTGTCTACATGTATATAGTCTATATACACTGTGGGAAGGGGGAAACGCAATTTAATTTCTCTGTATGTCTTGTCCATTACGAGAGGTGACAATAAAGCTGACTTTGAATGTATGGGTGTGCATTCCTTTAGGCTAATAATAGAGGTCCGGTTTCATATAAACAAAATGATCTATATAGCTAGGCTACCACTTTCATGATGGTTTGATTGTTTATTTGTAGTTATTCATACAGCATTTTATGTCTTCTCAGTCAATACAGATTGGTGTCATACCGCATCGTCTTGGAGTGGGCCCTGAGAGGAGAGACGTTGGGGAGAGGAAATCGAAAACCGTTGCCATCGTGTGTCGTTGGTGCAATTCGCCAAAGATATCCTTCAGCGACAGGGATTTATGTAGGATTCAAAGAGGCAGAGGATGCAATGGATATGCTGTAACTGTACAATAATTTGATTTGCATAAGGATAGTGTAACTGAGGGGTACAATTCCCTGACTGTATTACTAGATATGATACTTACTACCACTACCTTTGTACTTAATATTCGGCCACCCAGTACACGGCATAAATATATTATCATGAACACTCTCACGTAGATGAAACGGATCCAACACAAATGTACGAATTAGAAACAGGTCTTTATTTCTACACAGCGATGGTGTGTAGAATAAGCACTTAATCACTTAATTACATTTATGAATTGAAATAGTATGCACTTTTATGGCAAGGAGTATTCGTCGGTATATCAATAGAGAATGTCCAATCTCTGAAGGCGCAGGTGGTAAATATACGACCTGGAATAGTTAAGGAATAACAGCAATGATACTTTAATGATTATATACTGGATACACTAGAGGGGGTTAATCCGGTCGCTTGTAAGCCGACAGGAGTAGGAGGGGGGGGGGGGGGTAGAATCCGGCTGCCTCGTCCGGCCAAGGGTATCCCAGGTGAACCCACTGTAGTGCCGTTCAATGCGCCGGCGATCCTTGGACCACAGATGAAAGCAGGTGGACTCTTTGTGGGCCGGCTCTCTCCGGTCCACGGGGGAGAGACGTGAAGCGACCTCGTCTTGCAGAGCGTCTCCTCACCTTGCGTCCTCTCCAGGGGGGGGGGTTCCAACACACGGCAGTGTCGGGGGTCTTTATCCATGGAATAATCAAAGTATCCAAAGCATAATCCGTGCCTGGGAAGGCGGGCTGTCGTCGGTAGAATAATCCGGTATACAGGTCCACTCGCTCGTCGGCTCTGGGGCTCCTCGGGTGCAGCTTCACATAGGGTCAACCACCCTGGGTAAGCAGCCAGTTCTCTGCCCGAAACGATGGGGTACTGACTACGGTAGTATTCTCACCGCACGAAGCACTATATATTAACAGACTATTATTAGCTTAATAGACTACGTCCAACTCGACGATATAGTGCCAAATATGACTATTCAAATATCAATATACACGATGTCTCAATACCGATGGTAGGCGAACTTGGCCTTACTCCCACACGTGGCGTCGCGGGGAGGCTTTACGTCTGTGACTCTATTGGAGGGTAAGAAACTGGACTGAAAAGAAAGTCCTACTTTAGTAGCGCAGTATATATACGCACTATGAACAAATAGTCCCATTAGTGGTGCGGTAGCCAAATTCCTACGCGGAACTAGGACTTGTTCGTACATGTCGAGCGGTACGTTTGAACTGGGTCTGAGGGGTATGGCAGCCTGGCACCAAGGTCTCGACCAATAGTAGAATGGAGACTATTATGGGATGTTCAGTAGGCTAGAATGGATATTCAATGCATATTGTACAAGGAATATACAAGGGATATCAGGGAATATTAGAGAATATACAAATACAATTAAATATATATATATAAATAAATATATATATTCGGTTTAATCTGGCCCTTCACAACAGATAGAGTAAAACTGTATATTGTATAGTAGTGTACATAGGCCCCAGTGACCTTAGCATGTCTATTTTATCATGCTTTCTTTATACTTGTTTATTATGTCTTTATTATTCATTACACAATCGTAGCGGGCATGACCACCCACATTTCACTGTATGCCCTGGTATGTATCTGACAAATAAAACTCTTGAAGCTTGACCCCTGGATAAACCATAAGCGGTGTAGTCATTATCTGTGATTACACATGTCACTGTACAACTCAAATTATGATCTATTGTCACATTAAAATAAACAGAACTCAAACTGAAAAATGCTTGTAAGTTATTTTATTACAATATGTCATCAAAATATCAGTCATATCCGCTCTGATCCATTTCAAGTTCCTTTATTAGTTGTCATACAAAAATACATAATACTTTTATATGAAATGCTTTTGTCTGTCCTGTTCCTGAGAGTGTGCTATATCAAAAATAAAAAAGATAAGTATAAAATAGAAAGTCAAAGTATGTAAACAAAAGTGTTCAATATACATATATACAATACAGGGTAGTAAAAAAATTAGTAACTGAGTTACAATACAATATACAGTACAATGCAGAAATGGGATGAGGTACAACTTAGGGTAAGGTGCAATGAGGTATGAGTTGTAGTGCAAATCTCTTTACCAATAAATATAGAGTGGGTGCTACAGTGAGTTGTTTATTTAAAGTTAGTGTGGATGTGTGTGCTGTGAGTGTAGTTGATGGTTTGTTACATAGTGTTATTGTCGTTGAGCATCCTGTTGGGGGAAGGGTTTCAGAGTGGCACAAAGGAGAAAAGAGGGGGGGGGGTCGTCACAGAATGGTTAGAGTTCCTCTGTTTGAAGTGAGCAGACTGGAGCTGTAATATGCATATCTATATGCATACATAGTAGCAATAGAATCAAAGTAAATAAAGATAATTATGAAATGAAAGTAGTAAATAGAAATAATAAAAAAAAGTCTTATACCTTCACAAACGACAACAATCATCCTTCCGAGCCTTTGAATCGTGACGTGTGTGCTTTAATGGCGTCATCTTTGTTTGGTCTGGGAAGTAAGCCGATGTTTGCAGCCAAAAGAGGGACTGTCACGCGTGATGACGAGTGTCGGTTTTTCACTTCGGGATCCAACCGTCGGTCAATGACCTTCTCCATCAAGTCATCGCTGAATCCTTGTGTTGTCTTTGTATAAACAGGTTTGGCAACCCAATGCTTTGACTGCTTTTGCCAGACAAGGCTGTGTCTTAGGAGGCCTGAATGATAAACCATGAGATGTTGCAGTCTGTTAGGATTATGATCTGTAGGCTATATTATTTCATTCCTGTTCTACCAGCACAAGTGTGATGTAAACAAATGGGGTCAGTTATGATACTGTATGTCTAGGCCAGAAATTATATACTGTATATATCATTACAGACATTTCTATGGCTGAAAACTCAAACACCTCTGGGTAAGAGGAGTGTTTTTCTGTATAGTACTTACCCGCTGCTGTTTGTGCCTGTTCACGCTTTGTCTCGTGGTTCTCATTATGATCCATGATGGCCAACATTGTGCGTGCCTGCATCGCTGGATATTCAAAGTGTAACCGCTTTGGACAATACTTGAGAAGGACATTATGGAAGACCTCAAGTTGTCCTGTTAAAACATAGAAAACATCATTTGAAAGTATGAATTAAAAATGTAATCAATAGATGGAACACAGATTACAATCTGTGTACGTGATTTGTTGAAGACTATTGTGAAATAATGTATGTATGTATGTAAATAATTTGTACAACCAACTTCCGTCTGAGTAGGTGAACTCATTTGAATAGCACAAAGAAAACGGCTAGAGGGGGGTGTCAGAATCCCAAATTCACACATTTATGTTGATGTGTTTCTTTCATGAGATAACAATAGAATGGATAGACCAGTCAACAGCTCTTTTTTACAACAACAGACAGTCTGAGTAGGTGAACTAATTTGAATAGCAGAAAGGGTTGGCTTCTTGCAAACAAAAGACCTAGCTGAGAGTGACCTAGCGGAGAGTGCCAGAATCACAAATTCACACATTTATGTTGATGAGTTTCTTTCTTTGATAGACATACCTGTGTGCTTGAACAGAGCCATTTGCTCAAGATCTTTGAGTAGGCGTGTATTCATCACCACGTCGTAAAGGCCATTGTAGGCTGGGGAGTCGTCCATCAGCCATTTCTTTTTCCTTTGGTCATCTGCTGACAGCTCTCTGTGGTAACATTGGTGTTCCACATCATTTTCCTCCCAACGATGGACCCCACGGGTATGATGAAGGATTGACTTCCATCGTCTGTGCTACTCCTGACAATTACATTAGAAGACAAGCAGAAATCATTTTAGCATTACCATAACATAACATTCATTTTGAAGTGATTTGACTTTGCAATAAGGTGTGTGTGTACTTGTGTACCTGTACATCTCCTTTAGACAAGCTGCAGCACCACCACATGTGATTGCTTATACTTTTCACCCAAGGAGCAAGGTCGTTGCAATCCTTGCGATTGGAAGCCAGAACCAATTTCTTTTTTATTCCTAAATTCAAACAGGGAAATGATTAGATAATGAAATTGCACTTCAAAATATAATACACAGATAAACCAGACAGCACAGCGTCAGGGGTTGTGCTCCAGTGCCTGGTACACTAGCTTAGACTGACAATATATTACACTAACCTTTGGCAGTATGCCAGGGGTCAAACTGGTGCTCTATCTCTGGATAACGCTCTCTCAGAATTTTCCTGATGGAGGGATGTCTGTCGGTGGTGACAACTTGTACATTAATCCCTACATCTAGGATCTTTTCCAGTCCTTTTTCGAAACCAATTGGCTCCATTGCGACCGAATTTTTGGCCTGGGTCACCTAGAGGGAACAAGTAAGGATTAGTTTACAGGTGATTACATTTTAATCAGATAAATTAAATAATGCACATCCTCCGTTCATGGGTGCTGAGCCAAACTGTAAAACAGTAGTAAATTAACTGACAAGACTTATTATCACAATAACTCATGTTTAGTCTATTGTTGCCTTTTTTTTCTTTTACCTGAATCAAATCAAATACTATAATCTGGTTGGTGGTGTCATCCATGAAGGAATACGTGGTGTATTTGCAGGAATGGCCTGGGCTATCACTCCTCCCATCTCCGCAGACCTGCACCCCCTCACCATCCATAGTCTGGCCGATGAGCCTTGCCAGTACAGAATTCTCCTGCTCCTTGTATGCTTTTTCAATGACTGGAATTAGGTAGCTGGACTGTATGTTGTAGTATGCTGTTTTGTGAGGCAGCTGAAGCTTCAAAAGCCCTGCCCAATCAGCAATATCAGTGTAAGTAGCACCAGTGAAAAGTGTTGCTGCTGCAGCTAGAAGGTTATTTTCAGCCATTCCACGCACAGTTGGACATGACTCCCAATCTCCAGTGTGTCCATTGTTGCATTTCCATGTCACTTTGATTCTGCTGCCAGATGTTGATATGTCTTGGTTCAGGTCACACAATTCATCTCCACAAATATTACATCTTTGGAAGAGTTCCATGAGATTGGACTCATTCACAATCCACTTCTTATTTCTTCCTCCTATTAGCCCAGCGATGCTTGATGTGCTTCCTGAACTAGATGTCTTGCCTGAGGTCGAGGAGCTTGTCAAGGGGACAAAACTGGAATCTGCAGGATCAGCAGCAGCCTCTGAAGTCATGCTGATGTCAAAGGCAGCTGATGACGATGCACTGATGTCCATTTGAGTAGATTCCATTTGGTGCGTTTCCTGTTACGGACAAACCAACATGAAAATGTTTAGTTTCTCTACTCACCTTTACATGAGTGTTTCAGCACTGACTAAATTACTCAAATGTAATGTATTGACTTTTATTAGGGATCCTAGATATATACTCACATGGAAGGTTAGTGTAACTGAGGGGTACAATTCCCTGACTGTATTGATAAGTATGGTATCATTAAACCACTACCGCTTGATGTACTTTAACTTCTGGCCATCCAGTACACGATATCTAAGTATGATGAACACTTTCCCACATATGAAATCAGGTCCACACAAATATAACAGGCGAAGGTTTAATATAGCAAAAGGTATATACAACATTCACTTAATTACATTTATGATTTGAATGCACTTGTAAGGCAAATGAGTATTCGTAGGCAAATCAACACTGAATGTCCAATCTCTGGTTACGCAGGAAGCAAGTATACAACCTGGTTCTTTAGGGAAACTATAGCGATGGTACTTAAGGATTATAGCGGGATACTAAAGGGGTCCTGCTGGTTGTAAGTCAGTAAGGGGGGGGGGGTTTGGAGAGCCGTCAGCTGCATCCCATCTGGCCAACGATTCCTGGGGAGAATTCAGGTACAGAAAACAGTGCCCGCAGGATCTTGATCCACAGATGAATACACTTGGGCCCTCTTGTAGACGGTAGCTGTAGGTCCACAACGAAGGAGAAGCGAGGCGGCCTCGGTCTGGGTTGAGCGCTGTCTCACCTGGGCTCCTCTCGGGGGTAATTCCAACACTCACTGGCGTTGGCTGTTATCCGCTCCACAAATCAAAGCACCCAAAGCAAATAGATATTCCATGCCGTATAGGCTCAGCAGTCGTCCGGGTAGGCAATCCAATGTGCAGGTCCACTCGTCCTCGCCCAGAACCCCTCGGATGAAAGCACCACGCGTGGTCCGCCCAGCCTGGTTAAGACTCTAGATAACGCGAGGAACGATGGGGGTGCTGCTCACTTTAGAACTTTAACCGAACGATGCACCATACATAATAGACTATTATTAACTTAATAGAAATACGTCCCACTCGACGGTACAGTGCCAAACTATGACAATTCAGCTATGAATTTACACGAGGTCTCAATGCCTATTCTGGGGCCAAAAATAGGCCATACTGCACCACACGTGGGTCGTGGGTGAGGCTTCACGTCTGTTACTAGGTTGGAGGGTAAAGGACTAATGGACTAAAAGAAAGTTCTACTTTACTTGCGCCCTATTTATAGGCACGGTGAACAAATAGTACCATTCGTATTTCGGTAGCCGTATTCCTACGCGGAACCGGGGCTAGTTGGGACATGTTCGTCGGCACTATTGAACTTGACTCAAGGGGCCTGTCTGCTGGCGCCAGGTTCTTGTCCAATGAGAGAATGAACTATTATGGGCTGTAGTAGACTAAAGGGATATTCAGTGTATATGTACAAAGAATATACAAGGGATATCAACGATATACAAATACTATTAAATATATATCCATAAATAAATATATATATTCGGTTTAATCGGATCCTTCACAACAGCCGCCCCCTAATTAGTCCCACCTAATTAGCTAAGCAGAGACAGATTAACCGCACTGTCTACCACTCAAGGTCCGCTGTAAGGGTCAGTCAACTCACAAAGTCGTGGGGTCATGGTCGTCATCGATAGTGTCTGGGAGTCTTGGCAGTTCTATTAGCCTCGCCACGGGTCGTGTGTAAGTTCGCCCTTGGACGAGCACTTCAGCTGCTCGGACCTTGCCATCAGCACCGGTGATCACTTTGCTTACGCGGCCAGCCGGCCACATAGCTCTGGGTAGTGACTGGTCGATAATCATGACGACTGTTCCTTCTGTCAAATTGTCTCTCTCTTTTACCCACTTCTGGCGGGTCTGTAGAGACGGTAGATAGTGGAGTAGGAAGCTATTCCAAAACTTGTCAGCCAGTACTTGACTGTACCTCCACATTCTTCGGCCGTTCGCTTCTTCAGGCCTGTACATTGTCTGGGGTAGCGCGGGGTCCAGCCGCACAAATCAAGAGTGTGTTGGGGGTGACTGGGTCGACATCTGCTACATCACTTGAGACGTAACCGAGCGGCTTGGAGTTCAATACTCCCTCGATCTCCGTGAGGACTGTCATTAGGACTTCTTTTGCCACAGTCTGGGCCCCAAGCACGGCGTACAGGGCTGTCTTTATAGAACGTACTTCTCGTTCCCAGGTTCCACCAAAGTGGGGTGCGTTCGGGGGATTAAACTGGAAGTCAATCTGGGATGGAGCGAGGTGGGTCTTAAGTTCTGGGCCCATAGCTTGGAAGCTCTCTCTCAGCTCTCTTTCTCCGCCTTTGAAGTTTGTCCCGTGATCAGACAACAATGTAGACGGTTTTCCTTTCCGCGATGTGAATCTTCGGAAGGCCATACGGAATGAGTCTGTGCTCATGGTTGGAAGGAGTTCGATATGTATCGCTCTGGTGGTCATGCATTTGAATACAATACCCCACCGCTTCTCGGTTCCTCTTCCTTTCTTTATATACAACGGGCCAAAACAGTCCATGCCTGTGGAGTGAAAGGGCTTGTCGCCGAGTCAGAGGCGACAGGGAGGTAGGTCAGCCATCCGGGGTATGCTGGGCTGCGCGCGCCACTTTCGGCAGTCTAGACAGGTTCGCTGGAAGCGTCGCACTGCTTCTCTCCCTTGAAGTATCCAATAGCGACGTCTGATCTCCGCGAAGACTCTCTCTGCTCCTGCGTGGTGCACATCCTCGTCGTATTTCTTTATGATCAGCTCTGTGACCTTGTGTCGGCTGTTCAAGACTATCGGGTACTTAACGTCATCCGGTAGGTCGGGGGCTCTCCGCAGACGACCACCCACTCTGATGAGATTATGGGCGTCACTCTCGGGTGCCAGGTGGAGCAGTCTGCTGTCTGATGGGACGGGCTTTCCTCCCTGTAGACAGTCTAGCTCATCGGGGAACGAGTCTCTCTGGGCTCGTTGTAGTAGAAGAAGTCCTGCTTCTTCGTAGTCAGCTGCTGAAATGTCAGTGGTGGGCTGAATCTCTGGGTGGTGCCACAGGAATGTCTTTAGCTGCGCACTCTGTAGGGTGAGGCAATCATCTATGTTGGGGTCTGTGGAGGCGACTGTGCTCAATCCACAGAACATAGGTTTCTTGTTTTCAGCCTCCTCTTTACTTGCTTCCCGTGGGGTGGGCGTAGGCCACTCTTCTTCCGGGAGCTTGAGGAACTCTGGTCCGTCACTGTAGATGTTGTGACGGGTGAGGTCATCTAGGGACATTCCCCGGGTGATGACGTCAGCTGGGTTGTGTTTGGTGTCCACATACCGCCAGCTCGCTGCTTCTGTTAACTCTTGAATCTCTGTGACTCTGACTCCCACGAAGACCTTGTATCTGCATGAATCAGACTTGATCCATGTGAGTACTGTCGTAGAGTCTGACCACAAGATTGTTCTTTGCACCGGGATGGTGAGTTCACGTTGGATTAACGTGGCTAGATGCGCTCCTGCTAGGGCTGCGCAGAGCTCTAGACGCGGGATAGATTGTTGCTTTTGTGGGGCTATTCTTGAGCGAGCCAGGATGAAAGCGGTGTGTATCTCTCCTCCCTTCTCTTGGGCACGCAAGTAGGCCACAGATCCATAGGCTACTTCGGAGGCGTCGCTGAAGACGTGTAGATCCATCTTGCATGTCTCTGGCCTCACTGTGGGTGGGAAGTAGCTGCGGCGTATGTTGCCGCCTGGGAGTGAGCGGAGTTCCGTCTCCCACTCTCTCCATGTGGAGGCAAGGTGTGCGAGTATTGGGTCGTCCCAGCCCTGGTCCTTGTCCCATAGTGCTCGTACAATCATCTTTGCCCTGGTGGTGTAAGGTAGAATACATCCCAACGGGTCATATTGTCTGGCGAGTGTTCTGTACACACTCCGTCTGGTGGTCGGTATCGCCGTCGACCTTCCCTGCTCCGTGGTCAGGGGTTTGTGTCTATAGTGGAGCGAGTCTGTTTTGAAGCGCCAGACTAGTCCTAGTGTCATTTCTTGGGCTTCTCCTGGGATGGTCGCCATCCAGGTCTCGCTACTGGCTGCCTTGTCCGCTGGGGAGAGGCTGCGCAATACTTGCGGGTCGCTGCTGGCCCACTGCCTGAGATCAAAGCCGCCTTTGATCAGGGAGGCGCGTAGCTTGAGTAGGAGAGCCTCGGCTTCTTCTTGGGTCGAAACGCTTTGTAAACAGTTGTCCACGTAGAAACTGTTCTTCACACTGTGTCGGACCTCTTCATCTGCTGCTGGGTCCTCTGCGACGTGTTTCTGCAGTGCAAATGTAGCACAGCACGGGCTGCATGTGGTTCCGAAGGGGAGGACTTCCCATTGGTAGATGGCTGGGTGCTCATCTCCGATCCTCTCTCTCCATAGGAACCGCAGTAGGGGCTTATCCTCCTCCACTAGTCTCACCTGCAGGAACATCCCTTTGATATCCCCGCTGATAGCCACCTTGTCCTGGCGGAAGCGTAGTAGCACGCCTAGTAGAGAGGGGCCGAGTGTGGGGCCGGGCAAGAGCTCTTTATTCAGATTCTGGGATCCGATCTGGTAGCTGCAGTTAAACACAATGCGATCCTTGCCGTTCGGTCGTCTGATCGGCCTCTTTAATGTCAATCTTCATTACGTGTCTCGCTGTGATTAGCTTCTCAATCTCAGCGCGGTACACACTCTCTTGAGCGGGGTCTTTGGCTAGGCGCCGCTCTGTGTTCAATAGATACCGCTCCGTAGCTTCTTTCGTGGTGTGAAAGGTGGGCATTCCCTCTCGCCTCAGGAGTGGAGTTGCGTATCTCATCACTCCGCCGACTGTGACTCTCTTTGTCCCTTGCTCGAGGAGGTTTATGGCGTAAATGTCTTCTTTAGAACGAATGTCTTTCTTTTCGTTCCTAAAGGGCATTGTCTCTAGTGTCCATAGCCTCTCGACATGCTGCAGGAGAGTGGTGTCTTCTTCTGTCACTCTGGAGTGGAGGCAGCTAGTGGCTGCTGTTCGGTTGAGAGATTTAGCGAGGGGGCCTTGTAGTGTCCATCCTAGGCGGGTCTCGACTGCTGCAGGACAGCCTCTGGGTCCTGTATGGACCCGGTCTATCGGGACTATGAGGTCTGCATGGTCGGAGCCTATCAGCAGGGTCGGGGTGGCGCCGTCTATGAGCGGGATAGGTAGTTGACGCAGGTGCACATATTTATCCATCAGCTTGGCGATGGGGTAGGTGTACTGTGATAGTCCTATTTCTTGGCTGGTGAAAGCATTTGTAATCCTATACCGTCTCTCTGGCTGCCCGCTTGCTGCGATAGTGAAGGAGACATTCTCGCCTTTTATCGTCTTTAAATCTCTTCTTATTGTCCGAATCGTCATCTGGTTCTCGCTCCCCCGCAGTCCCAGCTGGGCCGCAGCGGATGCGAGGAGAAGGGTCTTCTCTGACCCGTCATCAAGGACGGCGTAAGTGTCCATGACTTTATCTTGGTGGCTCAATGTTACACGGACTACCTTTAAGAGCACCTGGGCGCCGCTGCTGCTGGCGGGGTCAATGTACATGACACTTGCCTTTGTGCTGCTCGATGGTGCAGGTGCAGGCTTTCTTCTGTTACTGTCGTGTAGGACATCTAGGTGGGCTCCGTCACACCGACTGCACCTCTTCTTTAGGCGGCACTCGGCTGCCATGTGACTGCGCGCACATCGGTAACAGCGCCTGTTGGACTTTATCCATTGACTCACTTCTTCTGCATTCATCTTCTTGAACAGGTCACATTGTGACAGCCAGTGTTCCTTCTCGCAGTACGGGCACACCATCTTCCACTTCTCTTTTCTCGAGGGGGTACTGTGGTTCTTACTGCTCGGTACTGATTCTGATTGGTGCATGACAGTCACTGATCTTCTTCCATCGTTTACTCTCCTAGGTCCCTCTCTGGAGCTTGGTGTGCTCCGCACGAATGTATCCAAGCGTAGGCTGCTGACTTCTCTCTTCAGGAAGTCGGCTAAATCGAGGAGGGATGGTTCGGGACCGTTAGGATCACGGTGGTCTCTTTGCCGCCTAAAGCGCTCTTGTCTGGCGGGCGGCAGCTTCTCTAAAATCCTCTCGACGTTAGAGTTGGCGTATAGCTCGTGCATACCCTTTTCTCGTTGCGCTCCCAGCATCCCTACCAGGGACTGCACTTTTATAGACAGGTCGTCTAGTGAGCGATTGTCTGTTGCTGGGGGTAGGCGGTCAATATGCCTTATCTCTTGGATTACGTAATCCCATATACGTCCATATCTCTGGTCCAGCGCTGCTAGAGCCGCGGTGTATGGGGTCGTAGAGGTGGCATAGGCTAGCGCTATATTGTGCGCTCGGGGTACTTTCAGGTGCTTCAGTAATATTGCATACTTGTGGCGTTCGTCAACGACATCCACCATCATTGTCTCTAAGCACATCCGGAGCTCCGTGTACTGTGCTCGATTCTCATGGGTGAAGTCTGGAAACGTCGGTGTGCCAATGTATGATGCCGTGGATGGCTGGCACATCGGTGAGCGTTGGGAGAGAGGCCTCCTAGGCGAGTCTCCTCTTGCGCCTCTCTGTGGGCTGGTACCGGCAGGGTACCATGGCCCGCTGGTCCAGGTGCTGTTCCTCGGGGCTGGTCGTGCGTCATGCTCACCCGTGAATAGAGTCGGGGGTCTGTAGCACAGCGCCGCGGGGGTATAGCCTGGGCTGTACTGGACCTCCTGGTCCGGTGGAGTACTGTGCTGTCGTCGGGCTTGGTTCTCCTCCTCTCCCTCTTCTTCTTCTGTCAGGTCCTCTAGATCCTGTAGTCGTTTATTTAGCCTCTCCGCAGTGTATGCTGCTCCTTCCTTGTAGCTGGGTCTCGCTTGGACCGGTCGGGGAAGGGGGTCTGCGGGGGGTATAGGCTCTCTCTGGTGGTCAAGTTCAGGGTCGCTTGGTCGGTTAGGGGATGCTGCCCTTTACTGTTGTCTCGACGAGGCCCTTGAACCCCTGGCGGAGGGAGAGGGTGTTGCCCTGGTGATCAGCTGCTCCATTAGCTGCGCTTGTAGTCTGTCACGCTCGGCTTGTAGTCTGTCGCGCTCGGCTTCGCGCTGGATGAGAGCGATGTCGCGCTCTGCTTCTCTTTGGGCACCGTCAGCGGCGCGTTGGGCGTCGGACCGGTCTCTTGCCATATTCTCTTCCGTTTGAAGGCGTCTCATCTCCAGGCGTATGTGCTCTTCTTCGCTCCGTTGCTGTGTTTGGAGTCGATCGCGTTCACCCTGAAGTCGATCGCGTTCACCCTGGAGTCGATCGCGTTCGGTAGAGGCTGTCAGGCTGACGAGGAACGCCTGTGACAGCATCCTCTCCGCCTTGCTGGGGGAAGACGCTTGTAGAGGTGAGCCGCTCCTGGCTGTACTCTTTGGGGAGTCCTGGAGCTCTATCTCCTCGGCGCTCTCCTCATCTTGTTCCGTGCAGGGTTCCACCTCTGGAGGGTTGTCTTCCTCCCGGAGCTGGTCGGGGACTACTTCTTCGGTATTGGCGGGGGGTAAAGGCATGTCTGTTCCCTCCTGGTCCCCACCGTGAGCTTGGTCAGTTACATTAGAACCCACTAGGGCCTCTGTGGTCGGGGTAACCTGGTCGTTAAGGTCAGACATAATTTTACTTTCTACTTTTACCGCGTTTACCGTCTGTAGAAGGCTAGGTAGTTGACTGACAGCGTAATCCTCTAAGTACTGAGGTGTCTGTCGTCTGCGCCGCGGGCGTTCTACGTTAGGAGGACCGTTTCGTGGAGTGTTCATCATAGGCCATTTCAATATTAATAACACTATATTAATATTACACTAGTTACCCTCCGGCTCGAAGGACCAATTGTAACTGCATGTAGTCATTGTGGAAGAAGATGCCATGTCCTACAAATAAAATAACTTTCTTTACATTTATTAAAATGAAAAGTAATAAAAATTCATAGTATGAGATATGACTAATTAGCCTACCTGTTGTTGTGTCCAGCTGGGTGCCAGGGAAATGCATGCTTTTCTGCGGGTCACTGTTTGCTGAGGACTAGTCAGCTGTGGGAGTTTGAACTCTGCAGGCTGTTCTGAACGTATTTTCTTGGGTGTTGATTGTGGTCGACTAGAAAACAGGCTGGTAGGATCCACCACTTCTGGGTCACCCTAATGATGAATGACAGAACATGGATAAAAACACATTATTATTCATAATATATACATGAAGGCAATATATTTGGAATGCAATTCATATGTGTGTGTATATAACTTGCATTGTCCAAAAAAGTCAAAGTACGTAAACAAAAGTGTTCAATATACATATATATAATACAGGGTAGTAAAAAAATTAGTAACTGAGTTACAATACAATATACAGTACAATGCAGAAATGGGATGAGGTACAACTTAGGGAAAGTGCAATGAGGTATGAGTTGTAGTGCAAATCTCTTTACCAATAAATATAAAGTGGGTGCTACAGTGAGTTGTTTATTTAAAGTTAGTGTGTACGTGTGGATGTGTGTGTAGTTGATGGTTTGTTACATAGTGTTATTGTCGTTGAGCATCCTGTTGGGGGAAGGGTTTCAGAGTGGCACAAAGGAAAAAAGAGGGGGGGGGGTCGTCACAGAATGCTTAGAGTTCCTGTGTTTGCAGTGAGCAGACAGGAGCTGTAATATGCATATCTATATGCATACATAGTAGCAATAGAATCAAAGTATATAAAGATAATTATGAAATGAAAGTAGTAAATAGAAATTCATATGTGTGTGTATATAACTTGCATTGTCCAATTGTAGAATCATAATACTGTTCATAAATCATTGATGTGTTTTCATAATATACTGCAGATTACACTAGACGGTCTATAGCAAGTTCAAGTTCAAGTTCAAGTTCTTTAATAGTTGTCATACAGAAGTACAGAATACTTTCATACAAAATGCTTCTTACTGTTACGCTCCAGAGACTGTGCTAGACAAGATAGTATCAAATAACATAATAACATAATATAGCATGAATTTAGAAGAAGAAAATGAGGTCACAGTGTTCGGTATAGACATATGTACAATGTTCTGAGTTACCATATAGGCCAGTAGGCCACATTATAAAAATAGAGGGTTGGACGTCATGGATAGACACATGTAAATAACGAATGAAATGTATTCCCGTTTTTCCCCCTTTTATAAGAATATATATCAATTTTGTAGGTTTCAGACTTCATAGACCTGACCATATTTACGAGTAGCCTTAGCCCCTTTCGTGACTGAATCCATAGTCACTTGCTCCTCAATAGGAAACCAACGTATGTTGACCATGAAGGACTGGTTCTGGGATACGGGATACGGGATGGTTTGAAACCTCGGCGTTGCTAATAAACATTTTAAATAATTTTTCATAAAAATAAATAATCGTCATAATAATCATTGAAAACTCACCGCCGTTGTCACCGTTACTCTTTCACTTTCTCCTCGCCTTGCTATGCCGATGGATGGGATAGCTGTAGACTTCAGATAACGTCGCAATAGACTTGTGTCACGAAAGTCCTCATTTACAAAATGTTCTGAGCAAATCATTCCTTTTTTAATTATTTCAATCGGTGTGTTGAGATCCATGTTCAGAGCAAGTAGCCATGTCTTTATCCTTTCAGGATCTTTTGGAATTCTATGAAAAGAAAAGTGATCACCTGGCCTACCTTCTAGATTATCACAACCATTTACAAAACAGTATTGCACCATGATTATAAAGTTGAGATATGTATCAGAGCGAGCAGGTAGCGATAGCTTCAATTCAATCGGTTCGGATGCTTTGAATGAAATAAAAATGTAAACTCTACGCAGACAGACACCGGCAGTCTCAGTGCCCGCCCCCTCAACGTTAGCAGGTATCAATGAAATCACTGCGCCCAGAGGAGTGGTTGGTCAAAAAATAGTTCTGAGTATATTTGCTTATAAAACGTAATTGTCTAATTCAATAATTTTTTATTTCTCCACGTGGTGAATACACAGGTCACAACATGTTTACATGAACGTTTTGGAGTTGTATTTGCAGTGTATTCTGCAATCTGTTAATAAACTTTTAAATCCATCAATCAAACTGTACACTCAAAGGGAACGTCAGGCTACTGTCCTCCCCCACTTCCAGTGATGAAGCTAAGCTATGCTAACGGATCGTCTGTTCCCAAAGCTAAATGCACGCACAGAGACAAAAAAGGTATGCATCTTCTTGTCTAACTCCAGGGAAGATGTTAAATAAGCTAATTTCCCAAAATAGTGGAGTTATCCTTTAAGGTATCACAGCTATAGATTTGCATCATTGACCCAAATCATTTTCCAATATTCTACTGTTTTTATCAACATTTGAGTGATGCATTACTTTAACCCATATAATCCTGGTGGCATTCTCATGTCATCACAGGTGAGAGATTTCAGATTTTAAGTTTTCACAAAAATGTGAAAATACCATACCTGAAAGTTCAGAACACACCTATTTTGGTTGTTCGTTGTATAAAATAACATTATTACATTAACATTTGAATTTGGGCATTGGGAATGGTTAAATAATTATGACTGCCTTCAAATTCAACAATATGCAAGCACTTGCCTAAAACTCTTTATACTTACCTCATACTTACCTAAGAAGCACCCTTGTTGTCACATGCAGCAATTTATTTGTAAAAAGCACAGCCACAGAGGAACTATTCCTCATACTTACTATCTGATACATGTTGACACAGTTATGGTGATGATTTCAGTGCTTCCAATTATATTTAGATATTTGTTTATAGATAACGGACAGGCTGAACAGCCGCAATCCCAGAGCCAAAGGGTTCAAAGCCCCCCTTGGTTCTAGGAATTTGAAAAGCACCAGGGAGTTCTTGTCAAGAGCCAGGGGGTTCTTGCTCACTTTGAAGATGGAAGATGGCACACCCCTTTACAGAACAAAGAGGTCTGTTAAAATAGTGAATGTTCTGTTAGTGATGCACTGATACCATTTACCTCCCACACAAGTTTGAGTACAACTACTCAACTTTTCAGTAGTCACCAATACCCAGTACAAATTATTAATTATTAAGAAATTATCAGAATGAGATTGCTGATTTAGAAAATAAGGGTTTATTTTATTCTTCGTTAGATGTATACAAGTGGTCAATTTACACATCATTCAATTATCTAAGGTAAAACTAAGTAGTACTGCTTTGGTGCTCAGACTGAGTATGTAAGATTTTTAACTATTACCAATAGCTCAATTCTACCGGGTTTCAGTGCATCCCTAAAGTCCATGACATAAGTTCATGAGATGCGCTGTTCTCTTGTTTAACATCAAGTTTATGTGATGCTCTGTCCTGTCTGTATCGAGTTCATAAGATGTTCTGTCCTGTCTGCATCGAGTTCAGATGCTCTGTCCTCCTGTCTGCATCGAGTTCATAAGATGTTCTGTCCTCCTGTCTGCATCGAGTTCATAAGATGTTCTGTCCTGTCTGCATCAAGTTCATAAGATGTTCTGTCCTCCTGTCTGTATCGAGTTCATAGGTGCGATCCACGGGGGGAGCTCGGTCCGCTATAGCTCCCCTAGATCAGACATCAGCTCCCCTGGGGGTCTCTAAAGCTCCCCTGGGGGTCTCTAAATTACTGAAAATAAATGCTACTTTTGCCATGCATTTCTCATTTTTCTGTAATTTTCTGTATAATCATCGTGTATAATAATAAACGTATGCTATTTTGGATGTATGATTAATGATTTGCGCACTAATTCACACGTAATATGGCAACATGCATGCTATTCTTGCAATTACCATTCGGAGCGCGGCGGCGCTGCAGCCTGCACGCACGCACGGTACAAATCAAACTTGACCCACTTTGCTCCGGTGGGGACTATTATTGACAACGCCCGGTGACCGTGCCGGCGCCTGCGGTCGTATCAGAACACAGGATAGGATACTGTAGATAGTGTTGGATGATGATCTATCATCTATCTAACTAAATTGATACTTTTTTTTTATCATGGAATGTGCTGTGGAAGCCCAGACCGTCCAGACGGCCGGACCTCAACAAGTGAGTTGTCTAGTATTATGTGTTCTGTAGTTACTGAAACTGATTGAATATATGACAGGATTCAAGAGGTTTATTTGTCACATACATACATACACAAGCTCTACTCTTCTGCATCGAGTTCATAAGATGCTCTTTCCTGTCTGCATAAAGTTCATGAGATGCCCTACTCTTCTGCATCGAGGTCATAAAGTGGTATGTATTATTCATATTCATATGATACTATGTTGCTCCAATGTGTTGGCTGTCCGTGAATTTGTCTCTGCCCCAATTTTCTTGTGTTCAGTCCCCCCCCCCCAATCCAGGTGTCAAAATGGTACAGTACTGTAAGTATTGCATGGTCTGCACGTTCTTTTGTGAATTGATTCAAGCAAGTTTAGTGTCCTAAAAGTAATTGTAAGGATCTTAGGATCCTTAAAATTACTTTTAGCACACTCGCACTGATTATACATTCAAGATCAGGGATGCAAACTAGTCAGCTTTAGGTTACCCTTTTTTCCCAAAATGTGGCAATGAAGTGAATTGTGTAAAATGTGGATTTGTGTCTGCCGTGGTAGCTCCCTGAGGAGTGCTGCTCTGGGAGCATTCACTATTTTCACCCTATAGCGTGTTTGCATCCCTGATTTCTTGTGTACTGTTTTGGCAGGATCATCATAGTAATACAATATTTGCGTTTGAAGGTTCCTCTCTATCCTGGGCTTCATCATCAACATTGACACGTTGATGTTGATGGTTCCTGATCTGCTTGAGGGACAGCGATATGTCCTGACGTACAGGTTCAGCCAGGACCACTTGGAACTTCTCTTTAACTCCATCAGAGCATCCGGTACATATTTACCAGCCACAATACCAAGTGACACGAAGTGTCAGCATATGTTTGTATTCTTTTCAGTTTGTCTGTCCATATGTTTTTTTTTCTTAAGAAATGCGGTTCTGAAGACCATTTTGAGTATTTAGAAAAATTTGTTTGTCTATCTGTTTGCAGAATTTGTCACCACTGTGATACAGACTGAACTGTATGATAATGTCATTAAGCATTACATCACGCGCAGGAGTGGTTTGTGAACAATAAACCATGCCTAGGGGTGGTCGTTAGACACCCCTAGGCATGGTTTATTATTCACAAATCACGACTGCAAGTGGTGTAAAGCTTTTATACAAATGCCACAATCATCCAACCTTATTTCTATACAATAAACACACATTAATCGAAGATTTATTGAAAAAACCATCCGCCAGAAAAAGTAGTTCCCACAACTACAAAAAAGACAATTTGCCTCCATGTGGAAGCAGATCGGAAGTGCATCCAACCAACTAACACATCCAACTGTGTATTATTGGAATTATTGAGAGAAGTTGCCTCATGTGGAAGCAGCTTGAAGTGCATCCAACCAACTAACACATCCAACTGTGTATTATTGGAATGATTGATTGAAAATTTTATTACCAGATGCAGAATGGGTACAATACAGTACGGCTCAATACACACAATTGTTAAGGGAATGCAGACCTACTTTCCATAGAACTTCATTCTTAGATGATTCTATAGAAAGTAGGTAAAACAAATTAAAACGTTTTTTTGCCCTATAGGAAAAAAACGTTTTCTTCGCCCTATTTTTTTATTTCTTTTTTTAAACCTACTGTAGAGGGCCTAAACTTAACCAGTTGGAAACCAAGCGTACAGTAATAAAATTAGCAATCAATCAATCAATCAACTCAATAGGCCATGCTCACTTAGAACAGCGCAGCACCCAGCTCTCTCTCAGCCTGACCCGCGTTGCAGACAGGAGTGTGTGTGTGTGTGTGTGTGTGGGGGGGGGGGGGGGGGGGGGGGGGGCGGTGGGTGGAGACTAGAGCTAGCGCTGACAGTCAGAGAGAAGGAAATCGCGATCAAACCTGTCAGCTGTAGATATGTCCTCTGCTGAAGGAGGAGAAGATCTTCCATCCCCGTTTGCTGACATTCCTGCCATTGTACATGACCACAGCTACCTCCCCACCCGCTTCGATGGTCTTGTGGACAACGCCCTTGTGTACATTTCAGTTAAGGTTGACTGATTGACCTATAGCCGATTGTGCCAATAGTCAAAACCTAGGGTGAAAATGATTGCTGATTAATTGGATGATAGTCCAAAAAAAGAAATGTTCACAGTTGGAAATTCTAATTTCCCCATACTTATTAATTATTATTATTATAAGTTATTATATTATTAATCAGTCTACCTCTAATTTTAGGATTTGTTGTGCGATGGACATTAAAGAAGCTGTCCTGTGATGTCTGCCGTGCCAGCCTGGTGACGGACGCTGCATCTGCTTGTCAGGACAAGAGTTACCATCTGCTCTCGAAAACAATGGAGGCCTAGTGATTCCATCTGAAGGCACGGTGAGGATTGTCAGGGCAGCAGAGTGGGTCATTCGCCAGTCATCAGCTGATTCCAGACGATCACAGCCCATCAAACCGCTGGAAGTCCTCTACATTGTGCGCAAGAGGATAGGGTCAGAGGATGTGTTTTTGCTCGGGGAGCACATCGGTGAAACACAGCATGGCATTGACAGTCACCACCATATGCTGTTGACATTAGTTGTGTCCCTGTTTTTCAAGCTACGTCTGCACCACATTGCCAAATTAGATACTCTGACCTTACAGAGTGGCAACATGAGACAGAAGCTCACCAAAACTGTCCTTTTCAAAGGGCATTAGGAGAGTAAGAGCGTTGACTTGGTGTTTCTCTCCTCAGTCGTACTCCGTCACAAATGTGGAAATTCCGGTATGGCTCTCTTTTATTTATTTTTTTCACTTTTTTGTTTATTATACTTTTTTTGAGGACATAGAAATCGAAGTATATGTCTGCATATATTATTATTATTATTATTATTATTATTGTATTGTCATTGTCCACATAGAACAGATAACAACATTAAACAGAAGAAAAGAAAAGAAAAGGGGGAAAAAAGGAAACAGTTCAAAAGTAAATAATAAGACAAACAAACACTGATTTGGTCGCACGACAGTCGTCTCAAAAGTATATACATAGTATATCAAATATATAGCACACGTTCAGGTACCCAAATATGCTTCTCCAATGTATATACGGTATATCAAATAACTCACGTTGAATTAATGTTCACACAGATGAATACCAGCAAGCAAGCAGCATAAAAATGGCTATTCTGGAATAGTATGGAACTGTCCATCATCCACAAGTACAAGGAATGAACCCCACGTTTTCTTGAACATAGATGAAGAACCTCTCAGAGTACATCTTATCTTTTCAAGTTTGCTAAAGTACAGTATGTCTCTAATCCAGTGAAGGTGAGTGGGGGGACTCTCTTTTATAAACGTGTTTTTTGTCTATGTGACATCTATGGACCAAGTGTCTGACAATAAAGGTTTGATGATTGATGATGATGCTGTGTGGCAATAAAATTGGAGTGCTTTCCTTATCCTTTTTCTTTAACTATTGACAATGTAATAAAATAAGTGGGATGGATATATGTATATATATATATATATATATATATATATATATATATATATATATATATATATATATAGATGTGTGTGTAAGTAATATAAATAGGCTACCTTATCTGTGTGTGTAAAGCCATTGCTATACTTATCTGTTTAAAGTTATTTTCATATGAAAGTCTATGCAGTATCATAACTACATATTTTATGTTTATAGCAAACCAACCCGTTTGGAAATCGGTAAAGAATTGAGCAATCTATGGTTATTTAAATAGTACATGCACCATAGACATGAATGTTATCAGTAGCTGAGCTGCCTCGAGCAAGATGGCCCCTCTACGACGACGTCGCTCTACATTGGCCGGCAGCGCGGGTAAGCTATCTAGTGTTCTATATAGATATCTATGGTCTGGACGACGCGAGATGACGCACGAATGAATGTGGACTGTTCCATCAGAGGGGGGAGAAACAAGGTTTGCATACAGAAAATACTGTACGACGTGGGATTGATTGATTGAAAACTGTTTGCAACTAAACAGATTGCAGAATGGGTACAATACAGTACGGCTCAATACACACAATTGTAGGGGATGCAGACCAGAGAAAGACTTGTCTTGTTTACATCAGGGTCCCCCATTTTCAATTCATAATGACATTTATGACATACGCAACATACAGGTATACAGATATATATCATGATATACAGATATATATCATGACATTTATGACATACACGACATACAGATATAAAGTAGGCCTACTGTTAAACAGAGATCCTAACAGAAAATATATATATACAAGGGGGAGGAAACTGTACATTAGGAGGGGGTGGGACCGTGGGAGGGGGGGTTTGGACATTTTACGGGGGCCAGTTTAGAATGGCAGCCTCCCGTAGGTGTTCTTTGAGAGCACTTTGAGAGCACCTATACAGGAGGTGTCGATGTATAGATGTGTTGACATCACTGTCTTCTCTCTCTTGATGTTTCATATAGTTCTGTGGTTTTTTCTACAGTAAGGAGCAGTGGTGCGTTATTGAAATCATCTGGGGTGACACGCACCACGTGCGCGCTCCCGCGAATGCGCATTTAATGTCCCCTCGTTTGAGCACAGACTACAGACAGTGCCTAATTGCCTCTACGAATGGAATGTAACACATGTCTTCACAACAAGTTAGGTGTGACTGTATCTGAGAACGT